>NW_027192384.1:345500-373003 GCF_041956645.1 Rasamsonia byssochlamydoides | reverse complement strand
TTTTTTATTTTTTTTATTTTTTTTATTTTTTTTATTTTTTTTATTTTTTTTATTTTTTTTATTTTTTTATTTTTTTTTATTTTTTTTATTTTTTTTATTTTTTTTATTTTTTTATTTTTTTTATTTTTTTATTTTTTTTATTTTTTTTATTTTTTTATTTTTTTTATTTTTTTATTTTTTATTTGTTTATTATATTTTTTTTTCAAATGTTAATAAACAGTTCATAAACCATTGATCAACAGTTTCTAAAAACCCTGGTGGTCCTGTATGGTATAGATAGAAGTGAGAAGCTACTACCTACCTATCCGTGTCCCGTGCCTAAGAGGCATGTGATGTGATTCTTGGCAGAAATGATTTCTTTCTTTCCTTCCACTGGATGGATTATTACTGGGAAACCATTTTTCCAATAGGTCACGAACTAGGTACCTCCTCTGTATGCCCAACTACCTAGCTAGGCTTGTACTGTACAAAATTTAGCCGGTGGGATGGGGATGATGATCTCTCGGCAGACCTGCTGCTTTGAGGAATAGACTCGACAGTTAAACGTCTTAGACGTTAACGGTTAACCAACACGAGATCATCTCGGGGGTTGTCCGATACCGTTGTCCTGTCCTGCATTATTCCAACCATTCCAACGGTTCATTCCGGTCTGTCTGTTCTCGGCTTGCTTGCCTTATTCATTTTGACTCAACGCTGGACAGGGATGATTTATCATGATTCATCTGATTGTCTGTCTACCTGACGATCTTGCTCGGGCTAATCAACTAGCGAAGTCGGTTTTCTCCGCACTACCTCTCCGAATCTCGCGTGGGCAGTGTCTGTCACTGTACAGTCCACTCCATACTCCAGTGTCCACTATACTCCACCTCCACCAAGTTCCAACCGGGGTATGAGGGGCATCTCCAATGGGGCCCCGGACGGAGCTCCGTACTCCATGATGGGTCCGGGGGAAAGGCGGGGAGAGTCGTGATTCTTGACCATGGGAAACATCGATCGTCAACTATATATACGGAGTAATCGCGCATGGAATCTAGGCCTGCCTCTCTCCGTTCTTTTCAATTGCTCTGCATACTTACGGAGACAGACCATATCTGTTGGAATTATCGCTCGCGGAATCTCATTTCACTTCTTTGTAGTGCATCACGCTAATCCTCATCATGGGGAGGAAATACTGGGGTGGTTCTGGTGATGCGCTCACCGTGTGGATCTCCATTGCTGCGTCCACCGTCCTGGTCTTCTATGGCTACGATCAGGTATGATCACTCTCACTCTTGTCGCACATGTGTTCTTCTGACGAATATAGGGCGTCTTCGGCAACGTCATCATCGGAGAGAACTTCCTCCGCACAATGGGCTACCCCTCCGACAACATGCAGGCCACCATGACCTCCGTCTACAACCTGGGCTGCTTCGTCGGCGCCATGTCGACCGTCTGGACGGGCGACTTCTTCGGCCGGCCGAGACAGATCATCGTCGGCAGCTCCGTCATCGCCCTCGGCGCCATCATCCAGGCCACGTCGTACAGTGTCGCGCAGATGATGGTGGGCCGAGTTGTTGCCGGGCTGGGGACGGGCATGAACACGGCTACGGCGGGGGTATGGCAGGCGGAGACGAGCAAGATGAGGAGTCGGGGGAAGCTCGTCATTATACAGATGGTGCAGTCGACTTCTATACATCTGCATGGCTAAGTAATTATTGACTGACTGACTCCAGGCCAACTGTATCACCGGATTCTCCATCTCCAACTGGCTAACGCTGGGCTTCTCTTTCGCGCCTGGCAGCGTCGCGTGGCGATTCCCCCTGGCGTTCCAGATCTTCTTCACCCTGCTCATCTACCTGCTGTGTCCGTTCCTGCCTGACTCGCCTCGTCTGCTCATCCGCAAGGGCAAATACGACGAGGCGCGCGAGGTGATTGCCGCGCTGCAGGGGGACGGCGCCACAGTCGACTCCCCGTCTGTCAAGTCGCAGTTCAATATCATCAAGGATATTCTGGACCGCGAGCACATGGCTACGTATACGTGGTGGCAGTTGGTGACAGGAAGGGGTGAGTCGGTCGTTTTCTGTTGAACAGAAAGATCTGAATCTTCTTTACATCACTTTTTCTATCTTGTCGTCCTTTCTAACATCTACAGGCCCCGCCGGAGTCCTCCGACGAATGATCCTCGGAGCATGGATGCAGGCAATGAACCAGATCTCCGGAATCAACATCACCAGCTACTACATGTCGTACGTCTTCATCAACGCCCTGCACATCGACGAGCTACTCTCGCGCATCCTCGCCGCCGCCGGCTCGGTCGACTACCTGTTCTTCTCGTGTCTGGCCTACTTCATCATCGAGCGCTACGGCCGGCGCAAGGTGATGATGTCGTCTGCAGCAGCATGTTGTACCTGCTGGGTGGTCATTGCCATTGCGCTCGCCATTTCTGACACTGGGCGCGGCGACCCGTACAAATTGGGTATTGTCGCGGTGTCGTTTTTCTTTGTGTTTTTTGCGAGTTTTGGAATGGGGGTGCTTGGTGTGCCGTGGTAAGTAGCCATAAAAGAAAGAGTAGTAAAAAACATCTCTCATCAACTACAACAGGCTCTACCCGACTGAGATCAACGCGCTGGAGATGCGCACAAAAGGTGCCTCCTTGGCCATGGCAACAAATTGGATCATGGTACGATCACTCAACGCCATTCAACCCACACATATACATTTACTTACTCACTCTCGATTCTGTCATCAGAACTACATGGTCGTCCAAGTCACCCCCCCAGGCATCGCCAACCTCGGCTGGCGCTTCTGGGTCATCTGGGCCTGCATCTGTTTCAGCTTCATCCCCATCACGTACTTTTTCTACCCGGAGACGGCGAACCGCACGCTGGAAGATATCGATCGCTTCTTTGAGAGTAGGCCTGGGATTGTCGTTGCTTGGAATAAGAGTATGCCCCTGCACCATTCATCCCTTATCTATCAACCTATATATACGTCATTTGCTAATAGTCGTTTGTCGTTGTTTTTAGCCGCAACACAACTCACCCGACCGGAAGAGTACATCCGCATGGACGACGAGATTGCCCGGAGGGGCGATGCTGTCGACGAGAAGCTGCCGGATGATGGGTCTGGCGCGGGCATCTCAGAGAAGGATGCTGAGGCGGGGATGGCATCTCCTGTTCATGAGGAGAAGGTTTGATTTGATTCGATACGATACGGTTCTGATGCACGAATGAATTTAAATGACTAGATCATGATAAATCAATGCAAACCACAAACAATGAAGACGATAACTTTTTTTTTCTGACTAGAAACTATCTAACTTGAACAAACATTTGCAGAGATAGATATAGATAGGGATACCGCCACCCTGATGCTATAGTAGAATACAGTAGTAGTAGCTAGTATCTGACTTGCACGACTAGACCAGTTTTCCTCAGCATCATGAGGCTTTCTTTACCATATTACCTGAGGACTCTAAGACTAAAGAAAAGTCTCACCTCCCTGAAAGATGCCGAGAATCAGCCTATATGTAGGTATAAAAAAATTGCCTATCAGGTCCATTAGAAGATCCATCTTCCTTGATCTGCTGAAAATAATCGTTGGATAGATAGTCAATTTTTGAGGGCTGTGTCTAATTTGGATGACTTTGATTGCTAGTATCGCTGATGTAGTTCTTATTTGATTAAAAAAAAAAGGCAATGATAAGCAATTTGGCACATTTAGTGAGTTAGATGCTATGTAGGCGAGATAGATTGTTTTCTTTTCATTACAAAAAGAAAAAGAAAAAGAAAAAGAAAAAGTACTGCATACCACATCACCAATTTACCACTAGGAGATCATGTCGTTCTGTTATTCGATTGACCTGGTAGAATGTATTATTGCTATATATAATAATGCCTTTTGTACTGAGTGCTTTTTTAACCCAGCTATCCTATTTCACAGGCTTATTTATTAGGTATAATATACTTGGTACTATATTCCCTACCATATTCCCTGCATATATACACACATATATATGTCCATGTCCATCACCCATATATCATCTCTCATATCGACACACAGACAGCTAGTACAGCGACCGACACACCCAATTCTCAGGCTGATCAACATCCCCCCGGCCCGTATACACTGCCCTCTGCGGATACACGCACAGCGGCCGCTGCCGCAGGACCTGCTCTGGCGTGGTATCGTTCACGTACTTCGTCGCGATGAGGGCGTCCGGCGCAGTGCCGTTTTCGACCCACGCCATCACCGCCAGGAGCACGTCGTGGCGGGTGTCGTTGAAGCCGGGGACGCCGTGAATGGTGTTGGCGCCGTTGCCGAGGGTCGAGGATTGCCCGTCGCCGGCGATGTACCAGGGGGCGTTCATGGAGGGGGTTGTGCCGGTGCAGTGGCTGGAGAAGGGTTCGTCAGGTGCAAGTTGCAGATTGCCGGAAGAAAAAGGGGGGGGGGAAGGTTTGATCGAAGAAGAAGAATAATTCTGAGAAGGAGCTATACTCACCCCATCCCCGGAATCAAAAAGAACCGATAAAAATCATTCAGATCGATCCCCCTCGGCTGCAACGCTTTCACCACCTGCTCATAGAAATAGATACTCGATCCCGTAGCGATCGACGCATCAGACATGCCATGGTAGTGGATAACCTTCCCACCCTGGCGATAGAACGGCTCGAGATCAAAGTCATCTGCGGTGGCATTTCCGGGATTGATCTGGTCCGACAGCACGATGAGCTCGGGGTTCCAGTCCTGCCAGACCCAGTCAGGTCCTAGGTTCATCATGTATTGCACGTATTCTGTGCCTAGCGGGCTGGGTGATGTGACTAGGCCCCCCGAGCCTCCCCATCCCCATTCGCTGCCGAGGAGGTAATGCGGGAAGATGAATGTGGAGTTGGCCTCGACCCAGTCGCGGTGCAGTTTGTTGACTGTCGCGATCTGGTCGGGTGTCAGGCAGGCGGATGTATTTGCTGTGTTGCTTGAGCAGAGAAGCGTCTCAGGCCGGAACTGGCATCCCAGCGGATCCTGGATGATATTGTCGACGACGCCGTCCTGCGGATCGCACTGCCTCAACACTTCGGCAGACAGCAGATCGAACGCCGAGTCCGGCAGGTAGTGCGACGCATTGACGGGCATATTCCATATCCCGACGATCATGTTCCACAGCTGCAGATGCGACGTCCACCAGGCGGGAGCGCCGACGACGACGCCATCAAACTCGTCCGGATACAGCTCGATCTCCTTGAGGCCTTGCTTGCCGCCGCAGGAGCAGCCGCGGTAGTAGCTGTACGCGATGTCCTTGCCGTAGTAGCCTGTGGTGATTGCCTTGCCTTTGACGACTGTGTCGTGCAGAGCTCGATACCCCCAGTTGGCGAGCGCGGCAGGGTTTTGATACGCCCAGGCAGCGCTGAGCCCGTTTGCTTCGTGGCCGGTGTCGGTCGAGACGACTGCGAAGCCGTACCACATGCCGTCAATCTGGCTGGTCAGAAGCAGTCAGACGAAGCGAAGATTTCAGCCAGCTTACCAGCGAGCTCCAGCTGATCGATCCGGCGAATGCTCCATTCCCAACCGCTCTGCAACGCAGTTAGCAAAAAACAACAACTTTTTTTTTATCGTTTCTGTTAGACAGGATAATACAGGAATCGCCCATTCCAGTCATCCGGCAACACAATCCCAAAGCTATACTGCGTATTGCCGGGAAGCGACACATTGCCTTGAGCTATGCAGCCAGCTCGCGGGAGAGGGTAGGAGCCTGCTGTGGGGTAGGATCCGGTATTGAGGGCCGCGGGAGGGGAGAAGGTCGCGTTCGCGGCGTAGTGGTCTGCGTAGAAGACCGTTGCATTGGTGGGCAAGAAGCTCTTGATTGTGGAAATGCTGCAGTTGAAGCTGGAGCTGGCTGTGGCCATGCCAGCCAGCAGGAAGAAGAGACCGCTGGACCTGGTCTTCATAGGTAAAGACTCCGTACTGAAGAGGAATTCCTAGACACAAGAGATGAACTATGTACTGGACAGTACAAGCACAGCTATGAGAGATGCATCAGGACTGCCTGGTGATTTATATTCGCTTGACACGACACGGAATTATTTCATAGCACTACGGAGTACGGAGTATTGCAGTGGTCTGCCATCCAGTTGCTTGCGTATACCCCGGATCCCCGGCCGGAAAAGTAGCTTTACGCGCATGAGGAAGGAACCTAAAAGAGAATTAAATTTCTACCTAGGTATGTACCTAGGTAGACTACGCCAATTGTAATGATAGTACTTACAAGGTAGGTATATAGACCAGGGGAGTATTCATCATCCAACCAACAGTGCTGATGATCACGACCACTCCTCTGTGCGGAGTACTAGATCTTAAATTCTCATTACACCACTCAATCAATAGGATAGGATATGATTGGATTGGATACTGACGACAAAACGAAACAGAGGAATAAACAAACAAACCCGTTCTGGGTGTCTCCAACTGGTTCATGCGCGTGAGACTTTTTCCGAAACCCTAGTTGATCTAAATCATCTAATCAATCGATTAGTCGACTTGCCCAGGCCACTAATAGAGACGAGTAACCTACTTAGGAACTCCGTACGCACGTCGTATGTGCTAGGTATCTAATTTTGTGGGACGCCAGACCTAGAGAGGGGATGATCAGCAGTCAAGTTGTGGGGATAGAATCATCGATAGGACGGTGGGTGGGCCAGATGGACTGACTGATTGATGGCAATTGCAGTTGCGAGTTGCAGCTATGCCACTGTCATCCTTGGAGCATCTGGATGATATCCGAAGTATATTACTCTATATCCGTAAGAATGCTTGATAATGCTGTGTTTCTATAACTACCTACCAAGATACCTAGGTAGCTACCTATATAAGCATAACTAACGAGATGAGAAATGAGACGAATTGTCAAGGAAAGGGGGAAAAAAAAACCCAAACGACTCGAACTAAGTTAAATATTTATTATATGATCTGTAGTTACCTAAGTACCTACCTTGGTACCTCTAACCCTTCCATCTCAACAAATGCTTCCATGAGAGTAGACTTTATTATCTTTTTTTTTTGTTAAAGAAAAAAAAGCAATTGTGAGGGGCATGCAGACGTGGACTGTCTGTCTGTCCACTGGTATGTGGCATGCAGCATGTGGCGTGGGAAAAGAGCTTATCCCCCCGCATGCACGCATCTCATCCACGTGTGGTAATCCGTATATGGGGAAGTGGACAGGTATAGCATTCCTCGGAGTGCTCCGTACTCCTTACATTCCGCATAGTTAATTGATTCGACTATTTTAAGTTGGGCGACTTCATTGAGTTGCACATGGCAATTAGCAAATGAGTGGAACTACTGAGTACGGCGTAAATAGATGACGGGGTGGTCTGGGACATTACGTTTTTTGCGGGGGAGGAGAGTCAAAAATAAATATATAATGTTCTTTTTTTTTTGTGGGGATGGAGTCTCGCTACCCAACCACTACAGTACGGAGTACTCCGTACATACAATGACAATGACAAAGAGACGTTTTTTTTTTTGGCTTGAAAGAGCGCAAATAATATTTATTTAGCGGGTGAAGGGAACAATGTTCTAATAATAAAATGCAATTCAATGAATTCTTCATTAATTATTGTCATTCTACCGAGTATTAATTTTTTTTCTTATTGATTGTGTGGTTAGTTAGTCCCAGGATTATATATATCTCTAATTGTTATTGAATGCCCTCAGGGATATGGAACAATGTCCATTATTCACTGAGTACTCCGTACGAGTTGACGCTCTCAAAGGAAAATCGAAAAAGACAGTGGAAAAAAACAAAGGAAGAGCATAACGTCACCGATGATAATGCCTCCAGGAATCACTCAGATTATGCGGTGCATTCAGTTGAAACGGAAAACTGGAAACGATTCCCTCCATATTCTCGCAAATTACGAGTGGGGCTCTTCATTAATTTAAATTGTGGTACCGGCATCGAGTGGTCCCCACAGCGGCCCAAATTTACCAATTTACGGAGTAGTCAGTGAATGCTGGCGATAAAGATAAGTCAGAATGAATTACTGCACCATGTGATGGTGATCACTCGTCCATCACATCTGAAAGCAATAGTAAGAGCAAAAATTAATTTACACTGGTCAAAAATGAACAACTGTACATTCCGAAAAGAAACTGGCAAGAAGAAACGTATCAGTCGACGAAAATGCTTCAGACTATCACCAGGAGATCAACTCCACAGTACACACACAAACTTCCTTGACATGGCGGCGTACTCCATCCTGAAGCCCAAAATGGAGAATCAATCCCAGTCATAGCACCGAAGGATCTCCGCAACTCCACATCCCGCACCTTCGCTAAAACACCAAATTGACTAATACCGTAACAGGTCCTGCAAGGATCGGACGTTCACCTCAAGCAGGGGGGTATCACATTCGTTACGTATGCATTTAAGCGAAGAGGACGGCAGCGGCGGCGGCAGCACCAGCAAGGACCATGGAGCCGCTGACGGAGCTGGCAGCACCGGTGAAGAGAGGAGCGACAGCAGTGCTAGAAACAGTTAGCAAGAGAACATCACGAATTCTCGACAAAAGTCAACTCACCTGGTGCCCTTAGGGCTGACGCCAGTGCCGGCAGGAGAGCCCGGAGCAACACCGGTCGGGCTGGAACCACCAGCAACAGCAGCAACACCAGTGGGAGCAGCAGCGCCCGACAGAGTGATGGTGGAGTAGGTCACAGTAGGAACGCAGGTGGTCAGGGTCAGGACCGACACGCTAGGAGCAGCCGAGATCGGGTAAGGAGCAACGGCGCTGCTGACGGCAGCCGGGGCAGAGCTGACAGCCGGAGCGGGAGCGACAGGAGAGCTGCCAGAGGGAGCAGCGCTGGCGGCAGCAGCACCAGCCGGGGAGCTAGCGGCAGCGCCAGCAGCAGTGGTAGCAGCAGCAGCCGGGGCGGTGGTGACGGCAGCCGGGGAGGAAGGAACAGCAGTGGCGCTGTGGCTGCGAGCCGGGCAGTTGGTCACGGTGGGAGCGCAGGAGGTGATGGTCACGTCCTCGGTGGTGTAGATGGTCTCCACAGGAGAAGCAACGGCAAGGCCGGCCAGGAGGGCAATGGAAGCAATGGAGAAACGCATTTTGACTGTTTAGAAAAGGTTCAAAAGAAAACTAAACCGTCTAGGGTCGTCGAAGAGAAGATGTGTGGTGATAAAAAGGTAGGTTGCTGAAGGGAGCGTGAGTAGTTGGTTTTGTGAAAAAGAGCGTGGGTGACCGAAGTCAAGAGTTGGACTGCAAGCAGAACGACGAAGTCTGAACTGAACTTGATGAGAGAAGAAGAAACAGAGGGGAGTGACGGGGTGCTGGGGGCCCTTTGTATGGGCTGGGAGATTAAGCTGGGGATCGCGTCAGGGATGGGCCAAAAGCAAGGCCCCCGCTGCAGCCCGCCCTAAGGGAGCCGGGGTGAAGTCTAACAGCGTCTAACAGCCACCGGCTGTGCGCAGAGGCCCTCCCCCCGATGCTACCGTGCCCCCATAGGCCGATGCCCACTGCAGGTACCAGCAGGATTGGTCTGGTTGATAACACGTCGGACGGCGTGTTGGCCAGTGGTCAGCAATTGCCGCTCGGGATGCTACAGTTGTCCTAGTGTGCCCCGTTATGCAATAGTGCTAGCCTCTGATTGCCCGTGCAACTCGCCCCATTACTCCGTCGGTACGCAGTACGGAGTACCTACGTGTCTGCTCTGTAGCTTGGGCAGGCTCATAGAGACGTTGTAGCCCGTCCATCTACTTTTCCCAAGGCTGTCATCTTCAGTCCGGCATAGGAATCCCTCAAATCAGTCTTGAATTTACTCTGTCCTCATTTCATCAAGATTGTACAATACCTTGCTGACCACAAATTGCGGTGGGCCGTGGTCAGCCACAGCGACGTTCCTGGCCCATTTCCCCTGTTTCACTGCGTTAGTCAGGGGTTGCCCCACCTTCCCTACTCCAATGGTGGTCCGGGATGCTCCTGCCCAGATCGTGGCCATGCTGCACCTGTCTTCGCTCGAGGAAGGTGCTAGTGAAACAAACAGCCCAACTACTGTTAAGACTCGCATGTACTCCTACTCCGTAATTACCTGGAAAGTACTGATGCCATCACCCTGTGGCTTGTTGTGGCACCCTCACCATAATAATTCACCACGTTCAGGACCATCCACCAAACGCCTGGTCCTTCAATCAATATTACCTTGGTAATTAAGGAGACTCTGGATAAGTACCCCGTAGAAGCCATTTTGGGCACAACTTAGGTTAAATAAGTCATAGCTTAACCGTCAATCCTCGAATTAAACGCATTAACCATCGCTCTTGACGAGTTAACGGCGCTTCTCTTCGACAAGCGACCACACTTGGCGCAATCTATTGTTTCCCTAGCACATCCTCGTCTCCTTTTAACCGTCGCTACCTTCCAGAAGCAGCCGAGAATTGATAAAGGAGCATCAAACATGACTATTTTTGGGATTTGGCTGCAAGCATGCAAGTATGCAGCTGTACGGAGTCTGGCAATTTCGACGCAGATTGGCAGAGCTATTATCAAGCGTGCACGAGACGCCATGGCCCAAGGAGATTGGTTCGGACAAAAGTGATGCCGACGTAAACCTGTAAATGGAAGGAGCAAGCGCTGCCTAATTCGATTCATCATCACGAGTCACCAGCGGTTCAGCATGCAGTCAACCTGCTATCTACTATGGAGCAAGCAGTCTTGAAGAGAGATCTCAATATGCAAATTGCAAGCCGATCTGGCATCTCTTTTCCATTGGAAGCCCTATTTCGTGATCATCTTCCTTGGCAGCCTGCATTGCAGACTCCCTAAACGAGGTGGGATAGGATGATCGCTGTGCTTCGAGGACCCGGTATCGATCATCAGGGGTAGCGCCATGAGTCTATGGACGTCGGTTGATCACCGTTTCTCAGTCTGGACTTTCGAATTATTATGAAGGAGTCAACGACTGAACAACATGGATAACTAGTGAAGAACCACCATCCTCGGTACAGAGTACGGAGTACGGGAATATGGGGTAGAGTTTGTTCTGCCAAGCCGATATCAGCGTGCCACTGCCGACACTCCGTCCGCATTTCCCCTTTCCTGGCATCTGCCAATTACATCGAGACTGCAGATGTGAGAATCTGCCGTAGTAATTGACTTGCACAGACTTCCTACTCTGTATACGGAGTACAGTCGTTTCTTTCATGCCATGAAAATACCTGATATCGCCTACGATAATCAGATCAGTATCGCCCACTTTGCTTTACGGGCTAACCCTCGTTCCTATGACTCCACCAGCTTACTCCAGAATCCTACAGACTGCAGGCTTTACTCCATATACTCTGTACACAGCCTTGTGCCTTGCCTTGCTTTTTTTTTTTTGAAGGGCAAAAGCTTTACAGAGTAAATATGATTGTGATATATCTATCAACAAGCACGCAAGGTCAAATCTGTTGACTTCTGATTTGCATTTCATTTTTGTCTTCACCGTCAGAAGATTTTCAGCAGACGACAGAGACGAAGTATACCTGCATATGTATGTACTCCATGACTCCCACGACGGAGGATGGCTTCAACAGTCGAGCTGGCGGTCGAGCAATCAACAATGAGTCAAAAAGCGCCTGACTATTGTGGTTGGAGCTGGGCAGGTTGATAGACATATTATTAAAGGGCAAGTAGTAGGACAAGCAATGAAAAAGTCAACAATACAGAATGCAGTATACCTCATGGCCTGACTCCTGAGTGATTGTTCACGATCCACGACGGGCAGTCCCTTCACGATCGGGGTTTGTTTGGTGGAGATCAGATGCTGATATTAACATTCGAGAACCCAGAAAAGAAAGAGTCGAAACTGCAAGGGCCTTTTTCTTCTCCCCTCGTATGTAACTATACAGTACGGAGTACATTCTATGTGTATCTTCCATGTTTCTTCTAGCCAACGTTTCACCGTCCGCGAGTGGCATGCTGGTAGCAAGTGAAGAAACACCGCAAGCACTGTACGGAGTATGCCTTGGAAAGAACAGTACAGAGTATATATATCTATACCCTGGCGGCGTTCAGTTCAGTTCATCTCTCTCTCTCTCTCTCTTTTTTTTTCTTTCTTTTTCGTCAGGAATTCGTGAGTTTCCCAATTCTGTAATTGTAATGATGCAAGCATACAGTACCTTTTCTGCTAGTGGAGTCAGGATAGCTGTTGTAGTGTATGTACAGCCTCAAGAGCGTCACTCACTCTACTCACTATATTGTAATCATGTGTTTGTTATCTGTCCTCTACTCTTGCTAGATTATCCATCTGTCTAAGAGAGGGAAAGAAAATGCAGTTCTTGCAGATTGATGGCAGCATATTCAGTATATATTATATAGAGTACTACTACTCCATATAGAGTAATACTGTACTATATATACACTCGGGCGAATGGAACCCTTCTGGTTGGTAAACCTTTTTTTTTCCTATCATTTCCGATTATTGGGGGAAAAGTGTGCATGTCCATGAAGATGAAGAAGATGCTAGCTTCTCCTGTGCTGCTTCTTTATTATTCAAGAAGAGTTTGTCGTCCTGCTTCTATTCTATGGAATTTTATTTTTATTTTATATTCTAGGTATCTATCTACATAGAGCCAAGTTACATAAATGGACCATTGAAAAAAGGGGGAGCTTGGTTTTCCCTCTGCTATATCTTAACTTGATTATTTGAGAATACCCCAGGGCTTTTTGTTCCTATTATAGGAATATATATGTGATGGTTTCTTGCAGGACTTGTTGAATATAATTAATTAGAAGCTTTGTGGTGAATTCACCTATCACGATTAATAAAGACAGTAAGGAAGAGGTTTTTCTTTTCTTTTCTTTGCTTTAAAAAAATTATAGTACAACTCTGGTATTGTAGGACTGATCACGGCTCTCCTGGAGCATCTTCATGGCCCAGTAATAAACAGAAGGTTACTGTAGTCGGCCACATTCCCCCGGGGATAATGTAATGAGCCGATGGCCTCAGGCCGCAATGTGGCTTAGTCAGCGCCAAGTAGTGCGGCTTAGCGACCATGCACTGCGCACCTGAAGCGAGGGCTTCTGCAGTACAGGGCATTCATTTCTAATGCTGAAGAAAAAGGCAGGGAACGAAGGCGGGGAAATTACGAAGATGCAAGATGATGATGAAACTCTGTGGACCTCGGCGGAGGTGGAAACTAACTTGTTGCAGAATCGAACTGAAAAGGAATGCCATGATATTTGATCTCGTTCTCATTACTCAATTGATGGGAGCGACACGATAAGGATGCAAATATGTCTTGCATGCTATGGGCAGTTCATGGGTGAGCAATAATGATCTATGTGGCAGGTTCTATTGGCAGGTTTTGGGGACTGTCTGTCTGGTGCTTGGGGAGAGAACAAGGTCCAAGAACTCACTGTCAAGCTCCAAGCCAGTGCTCGGGTTCCTCTGATGTGGTCTCATCTGAACATGAAACAGAACCAGACAGTCATCAGCTATAGCAAAGTGTTAGCAATAGGGTGTGATGGCGCCAATGACAGCTAGGGAGTTCTCTGCTCTGACGATTGGATTATCAACCTGGGATGCCTGGCTCGGCCCTGTCGCGGAGGGTTGCTCCGCCTGTAGAATTGTTGTTTGGCGAAGTGATCAAATATTCCGCATACTGTCGGAGCTCTGCCTCTACCTCACGTTGAATCTGTATGCTTCAATGTAGTAGAAAGGTATCAGACTCACATCGGTCAAGACATTTGATCCTCCATCCACAGTTTCTTCAGGTGGCGGTATGTCATCACCTTCCGCATGCAGGTCCTCCCGAAAGGCTTGGCGTGGAGGAGACCAAGCCTCCGAGCTCTGAATTGTGAATGAAACCAGACACTTCGATGATGGTGCCCCAGACAGCCCATACCGGTCAGTTAGAATCTGGAAAAAATGGGCCGAGTGCCCCTCATACGATGTTCTTTTCGTCATTGAAATGCGACATAGAAGTTGTGCCACTAGACACTCTACTAGCATACTCATATGACATACGCAGCAGCCAGTTCCACTATAGGAAGAAAGCATTTGCAGTAGCTCTTCGCTGGATATTTCCTCAGGCGCAGGTATCGGGATGAAGTCGCGTAACTGATACGTACATGAATAGGCCAGCAAGAAAATATTCTGAGGATCTGGATACGTCCTCTAGCTCGATCTCTCGGTAATCCATCATCAGGTTCTTCTAGGTGACACCTGCGATTTCCACAGGGTTCTCCAGCGATCTTCTTCTCTTTCAGTTCAAAAATGTTAACCCGGTGGATCTCACCAGAAACTTCATTTTTTGTTGTTGGTAGCATAGGGCTCTGAGGTTGTATTGCGAAATCCGGACCTTTAGCGATGATATACTCCGGTCGATGATGTACCTGTCTTCCTTAAAGACAGAGACGAACCATTCGTTTACCTTGTTCACAAGTTGAAGAAGACCTAAGTAACAAAGCTAGTCTCAACCGATTATTGGTATAGGAAGACTGACCCTGGGATGATGGGAGTGAATGGCGCGTTCAGCATTGCCAATGATCAGGGCTGACCAGTTGCTGAACATGCTCGTTCCACTCATTATGTTTGAGAAGGGGGATCCAGTGGGTTTGCAGATGACCCACTGGGCCTATGACTGAGCTCAGAAATGACAGAACTTGTCCTGGGTTGATAGATGCTGGGTTCGCTGTTCAGCATTCTGTGTCTTCCTGACACGATTGAAGATGGCGAAATTATTGACCTCCTCCGGATACTCCACTGGTCACAAAGAAAGATTAGGTCTGATATCTGCAATAAAACCGGAGTATATAGTAGTGAAGTCGCTTGGATATTTCTGCGTCGACTTGGAATATGCAGAAGAGTCACGATAATAATATGGTTTGTAGTCTCCATCTAAAGATGGTGTTTGACGACCGCTCTAGCACTTTTGAAAGGCGAACTAGGCGACTACGGTAGTGAGAATAACGACTGCTGCAGCTGCAATACCTACACCTGCACTTAAGCCCTTGGAGAGTCCCGATCCTCCACCTGACTTTGGCGCTGACGTTGAGCTTGAAGTTGCAGTCGAAGTCGAGGTTGACGCGCTTGAACTCGTCGATGTCGTTGTAGTGGTTGTAGCTGTGGTCCCTCGAACAGTGACAGTGACTGTTTTGGGAGATTGCGTACTGCTCAAGGACGTCGATGAGGGAGGCAAAGAGGACCCCGACGCATAATCTTCCGCGACGTGACTCTGCGGAAACTGGAACGAGCACCGCATATAGCCCTTTTGAGGCAGCAGACACTGCTGCCGGGGCAAATCGTCGAGCCTGTCAACCCGCAGAGTGATGAATCTGGAGGATAGACGGCGAGGTTGTATTCGCTCCAACCTGGACGACCTCGCATTTTGGGAATGCGTTATTTTGTCCGAGGCCTATAACCCTGTTAGAATCAATTAAGAAATATATGTAAAATCAAATAAAACAGAAAGGCAGCTCACAGCAGAAAGTCCCTGAACCAGTGCCCGTCACGTCTGGAAAGCAATGGGTGGCGCTCAGACCCTGCGAACATGTGTCGAATTGACCAAATGTCACCACAATATAGTTCAGGACCGTCCAAACAATCCATGTAGTCCACGGCATGGCTGAGCCTGGGTGAAGAAGAGGTTAGGTGATGAGTAGAAGTGTTGAGGGAGAGCATGTGTTCAAGTATAAGGGAGAATTCATTCAAAAAGCGCATAATGTAGAGACTGATGAAGCCGTAGGCAAGCAAATGCCTATATGCAAGCTGGTAAAAAGCATGATGAGCAGTTTGCATCTGGCAGCCGGCACAGCACTGTGGCTGTTATCTTCCACCAGTCGCTTGATTGCTGGTAGCGCCAGTAGACTCGATTCGCCAGCTCGTGCTCTCCGACTAATTTGACCGTCTAATGCATTGCCAGGGGAGACGCGCTGAGTCTGTCATATTTCCTCAGTCTTGCAATGAGGATCGCGTAATCGTTAGCGGCGCTTAGGGAAACCATGGCGTGATCCCGATGGGGAAATTGATTTCCATCAAGGGGAAAGCTCGTCTTTAGGGACGTGATAAAGGACAGGGTTACTGTCCTCGCTGATATGTGGTCCATTGGCTGCGGGGGATCTATTCCTTTCTTTATCCTTTTTCTTTCACACACCCCGCTTTGCTTCCAAATATAAACACCAAGTGACCAGATTAAGGATGTTGCTTTTACAAGGGACGACACTCGAGTCCTGTTCAGATGTGACAGTTCTGAACTCGTTGCAAGTGTCGGCTCTGCTTCACCTCTTCTCCGAGGCTGACCAAATATTCACCTGTTTCATGGTTACTGTCAGATATTCTGTAACATTCCTTTTATTTAGTCACACTGTTTAGTCGATCTCTTCGTTATCAGCGCGCTTCTCCCGCCTAAGGCTTTCCAGGTATCATCTAGTTCATAGCTTGATTGAACTCAACGACAGTATTTCTGAGTTTACTCCAACTCATGGACACATGACGTGGCGCAACTTGCCTCAACTGCATACGTGCGATCGACTCCCACCGAACTGGCACGATGTCTTTCGGTCCAAGAGACGCGACCACTGTCGGCTCTTAGCCTATCTTGCACTTGGACTCGCTCTGACAGTCATCATCTATCAGCTCGCACGCAACAGATACCGCGAGGGCTTCCTCTTGTACCATGACGACCGACCAGCTGCAGACAAGGAGCTGGTCTTTGCAGCAACCCATGACAGCGACATGTCATGGGTCAGCGAGTACCTGAGTGACTGGCGCGCGAACATATACCGTGTTGACGATTCTTGGGCTGCCTTGACCGTGCCACAGAACAAAGGCCATGAGGCGATGGCATATCTCACGTCAGATATTCTCTATCTTTTTTCTTCCAAGTGTAACATTTACTGAGATTGATCAAACAGCTTCATGATCGACCGGTATTGGAATTTGCCCGAAGTCACCATCTTCATGCACGACAAGCGATATCAGTGGCATAACGACAATCCACTTTACGGTACATTTATCCTTATTATCCCGTCCACCTTCCAGAAAGCCACTGACAGTCACCAGACGGCGTCATCTCCATCGAAGATCTCCAACTCGACTTCGTCAAGTCTGCCGGCTACGTCAATCTCCGCTGCGCATGGATGTGGGGGTGTCCAACTGAGCTGGAACCTGCGCGGTACCTACGCGAGAGACCTGACGATCCCATGCATCCGACTGCGATGGAGTTTCCAGACCGGTTCATGGAACTCTTCCCTAGCGTCGAGGTGCCGGAGAAAGTGGGGATTCCCTGCTGCAGCCAGTTTGCGCTGTCGCGGGAGAAGATCCTGGAACGACCGAGGGAGGACTATGTTCGCTATCGCCAGTGGCTGCTGAACACGACGTTGCCTGATGGCACCAGTGGAAGGATTATGGAGTACTCATGGCATAGTAAGCTTATTCCTGCTTCCGTTGCCAATAATCAAAGAGCCGTGGCTAAAGTTAGGGTTTGTTGAAGTGATATTCGGAAAACCATCCCAGCACTGCCTGGATCCTCGCATCTGCTATTGCCAAACCTACGGCTACTGCAACATGACGGACCAAGATCTAGAAAAGCAATGGGTCTGGCGCGGTGAGACACTGCCGCCAGAGTGGCCGTGGAATCACGAGGGAGTGACGGAAGGCAGACCACGAAACGATGCTAGAGAAGGTGTTGTGTTGGCTGTATGATAGGGGGGTATTTTGGATCTCCTGGCATTTAGCATTTAGGGAGTTGGGAGTCAGGAGTTTTGAGTTTTATGATTACATGTATGTAGAGAGTATAGCCACTCGGCATCTACTTTTTACTGTAGGTAAGCTTAATTGACTTTTTTGTATATACTACGGACAAGCCTTACAGGTCCCGCGTCGCTCGACTGGTTTGAACTTTGAAGGGAAAAATACCTATTCTATACCTGGAACTCTTGGCCCCCCAGGCCTAGCCTATTATATATAGTAGTTTTATCATCTTCTTCCTAGGTAGGCTTCCTACTTTGATCATTCCTATAATATTCTCTTCACTATATTAGGTAGCATTTATGATCTACTTCTTAGGCAGGCTCCCTATCTATATTCCATGCTATCGTTCTTGCTATTATTACCCCCTAATAATATTTTTGTCCTCTGTACTGACGAGTATCCCTTGCTAATAGCATAAATATACGGAGGTGGGCGCCAGAAGTAGTTGCACACGCTAACGGACGCTCGTAATTTTGATGTTTCGCCTGGTACCTCCCTCCCTGCCTATTTCACTATGGTAACCTAGGTATCTCCAAAAGTCTCTCCTTCCTTGATTTCTTCCTCGATGTCAAGCCAGATCTTCCGCCTCGAGAGCACTCACTCGATCCGTCTCCCCTTATAACTACGAGAATTCTGACCCGTATAACCTTCTTTATACTCGTTTCCACCCTCTAGGCAAACCTCTTAAATATGATGCATAATCCGTTCAATCCTCTGTTGGATCTGCTCTTGTGGTAGCTCTTCCCAGGCCTGAAGCCAAGCAGCTTTAGCAGTCTTCTTATCAGCAGGTGCACTATGAAGGGTAGTCCATTTCTTCATCCACATCTAGCAGGGCTCAATCATATTAAGGTCTGGAGAGTTACCAGGCCATAAGAGGCATTAGATGCTGCAGAAGCTATATACTGGGCCTTGTACATGGTATGCATAGGCAGGTGTATTATCCTCCATAATTATTGTATTAGGTCGATCTCTCATATACTCCTTTGCAAAGGGGATGAGCTTTAGAACTAATACCTCCTATAAGAATAGTTAGTATAGTCATTATATATATATAGAAAATAATATTACCTTTTGATATTGATACCAATTAATACCCCCCTTTTATTTTTATATAAGCTTGCCAGTTTTCTCAGTAAATTTCTACTGTGGTTTTGGGCCACTAGGATTATAAAGCCCCATACGAGAAAAGCCTATAGTAAGGTTCTATTCCTCCGTATATTTGGCTTCACGTTCTTGATTTATAATCTCAAGCTCTTTCTCAGCCTTCTTCCAGGCCTGATTTGTCTCCAGAGCCCATATATAACAGGGACCTTTCTTATCATATGAATAACATCCCCAAAACATGAACTCTGAGGCTCCCTTCCAACGGCGACGTATACAGGTTAGATCAGAGACATCTCCAGGTGTTTGCCATACTCTAGTTGCTCCATGTTGATGCCCAAGAATAACAGAAGTCTCATCTATCTATATCACATTTTTCCAGTCCTCTAAGGTCCAGTGTTCATAGGCTTTGCAAAACTGATATCTCTGCTTCTTTACAACATCAGTTAGGCCAGGCTTCCAGCTTGGTTTAACAAAACTTAATCCACAACGCTTCAAAATTCGCAAGGCAGAGGTATGAGAAATACCAGCTTCATAGGCCAAATATTCGGCTGATTTCTCACGGCCGGCTTAATCCTTAGTAACAGAATCCAGTATGACTTGCTCCGTTTCTTGAGATATTTGCTTTGGCCGGCCTGGACGAGGGCTATCTTCCACATATTCTGGTAGAATCCGTGGATTAGTGTCTGGGTCAAATCCACGATCCTTAGCTCGCTTTATGAGGTAATAAATAGATCGTCCTGGGATGCCAGTAATAGATGCCACAGTATCAACAGGCATCTTTGCAATCGCTACAAGAGCCAGTGTTTGGGAGCGAATAGAGACAGGATAATGAGCCATATTGATTCGAGGAAGCGAGGCAGGCAGGTAGGCAGGTAGGCAGGTAGGCAGGCAGGCCCTAAGAACTCTCCTATCATTAGTACGTCGCATTTCATAGAAAAATAGGTAGAATACTTATTACGAATAGCTTCAAAAGTCACCTAGGTAGGTAGGTAGGCAGGTAGGCAAGAATAGGAGAGTCTCGAAGATACCTAGGTTGCTATAGTGAAATAGGCAGGGAGGCAGGTACCAGGCGAAACACCAAAATTACGAGCGTCCGTTAGCGTGTGCAACTACTTTTGGCGCCCACCTCCGTATATATTTATTATCTACTTTCTAGGTGGGCTCCCTGCCTATATTCCTTGCTATAAGATCCGCGTATAGGAAGCCGCTCGGATATGAAGCCGCTCACCGCGTCAAAATCTCCCACTTTCTATAAACAACGCGCCTACTTAACCATACTACGTTCAAAATGCCTAGAAAAGAAAGAGATTATACAGCACTTACTAATCTTGATTCTGGCAAAATTAGTTCATTACAAGCGGCTTCCAAGGCATACGGCGTCCCTTTTTCTACCCTCCGTAATCAAAGATGAGGCTCCCAAGAGCAACACCTTTCTCATAAATATGATCAGCAATTAATACCAGGCCAAGAGAAACTATTAGCTGAATAGATAATTGAGCTAGATTCTCTTGGTCATCTGCTATCAATTACAAAGATGTAAGAAATGGGAGAGCAAATGCTATAGCCTTATCTGGGATATTGCAATTGAGTTGGACCATACTATAAAGTAAGTAGAAAGCAGCTGGTTTAATGCAATTTAATCCATTTAAAGGCCCTATCTTAACAGCCTCCTACTATACCAAAAACCATGAGACAGCATTCTTTGACACCTAAACTTCTTCTTACAACTCTATGGAATCTGCAGCATATATATGATGCCATTCAACTTCTTTAATATGATAATACTGTAGACAGACTGGCACATACAATTCTTACTAAAGCAGGGAAGGCTATTAGTGAGCTTCATATGGAACAGGCAAGGCAGGAATCAACTATTATGAAGCAGAATTCTCAACTACAGGCCTTCCGTATTCAGAAGGCAAAGAAGAAGGTTCGACTTGATCCAAATACCAAGTTTGCCAATATCATTGAGATCAAGAAGGCTCTAGAGGAGTCAAAGGCATTAGATGAATGGCAGAAGGCTAGGGAGCCCGAATTAGAAGCTAAAAAAGCCGCTGAGGCTGCTGTACAGGCTGGTATAGATAAACTTACTACCGAATGGCAGGCATATTGAATAATGCTGCGGATAACTTCATTTTTTTCATATGGGAGGCATTATGGTGGGGTGAGCGGCTTCGTATCCGAGCGGCTTCCTATACGCGGATCTTAGTTCTTTCTATATCCTAGTAAAAATAATATTTGTCTCCCTTACCAATACATATCCATTGACAATAGCACATTTACATCGCCTCTACTAATTTACACATGTCTTACAAATAGGGGCTAGGCCGATTTTGTGAATTTGGTGTGATATACTTACGTATATATAGTGTTGCTTTTTATAGCCACGGGACAGTGCCTACAAACGGAAAACGATGTTTTATAGTTTAGGGATAGTACTGTAGTGCATATAAAAATCACACAATTCGATCCGCCTCTCATCTGACGTCGAGCTTCGTTTTCTTCCCTTTCCGATACTCCGAGAAACTGTCATGATAGGCCGTTTTCCTATCAGTCATGACCTCTCCCGTGCAGTGGAGGAGCCGCCTCAGAACATCGACAATTAGCTTCGATTCGTATTCGTCCCCGGGGTTACTACTGAACCCAATCCCTGGATAGAGGTCGAGGTCGATTCCAGTAGCTAGCAGCAGGACTAGCAGCAAGATCCTTCTTGGCTCCTCGTTCCAGTCATACTGTGGTTGCGGGACAGACCTGCTCGCAACCCTTCTGGCTGCCCTGTTAGGCTGCTGTTCAGAGTACATCTTTGGATATGTCAGTTCAATGTTATTCTGCTCCTGTCTACAACGAAGGGACATCATCATCGACACGTGTCCTGCCGTCTTTGGTAGAAGCTGTGCAGCCGACTTCAGCGCAGCGTCTGCTTCAGCCCGTCAAACCACTACCATCCTCACGGCTTTTCACCTGCACAACGAAGTAACTCAAGCTGTCGTCCTCCGGTAAAGCGACCGGAATAATCAGATCACATTCCTTGTAGCTGAATGGGCAGATGACTGCTGTACCACGACGGTATGCTCGTCGCAGGCTGTCCTCATCGGGGTCCTCATCGAACCGTTCGAAATGGTTGAAAAAGACATACCCGTCGGTCCAGAGAGGGTTCACGTTGTCGTCGTCCTCCATACAGCTTTGAAGCTGGTTGGATGTAGCACTCGAAAGGAGGGAGGAGAGGAAGGCGGAGAACCGGATCGGTCCAGGTAACCGCTCTTCTTGGGCCTTGTCGAAAGCGAAGAGGAAAATCAAAGCGGCCACATATTCTCCTATATCACCAAGATTGATAGTTCCCTTTCTGATAAAATGCCTTGATGATGGCCAGCCGCTTGCCTCGGTCTCTCATCTCCATTGCAGATGGCGGTGTGCAGATTTCATGAATTTGTTTTTACAACAACGTGATAGTGAGCAAAACGGAAGTCGAAGTTTTTACAATATAATATGGTGATGGTGATGCATCACTAAGGCCTTACTGTATTTCAATCTCCAAGACCGTATCCAACTTGGACGACAATCCAGAGAATGGACACGGTACAGTGACGTCTACAAGGTGTGCTGGGTTGTCTTTCAGCAATGCTGGACGTACCTACGATTTATATAAGCTCCACTGTTCCATTGTACGTAATTGACAGACTGATCGGTTTCCGTCAATTAAAGAGATGTGATTTTCAAATGATATTACACTACCTACCTTGGTAAGCGTAGAAATGAAGATAAGATGGTGGTTATATTTTGCATATAAGTAGCCCACATTTTCTTTCATAAAAAGTTCGATCGACCCAGTACTGGTCTGTCGCTAGGAGGTATTTATTTAGCTGTAGAGTGTAGAATCTGCTAAAATGTATGTGCATATCCAACATGAACACCGAATAGAATCTCATTCTGAGAGTTCAACAACCAAAAAAAAAAAGCCAGCGCCAATTCCCAATATGTAGGAGGAGTAAACGTAACAACATGCAATCGAATAGTTTCCTTATAAAGCAACTCTCACAATCTCGTCTTCTCTGTCTCCCACGTCCGCTCATTCAGAAACCATCGACGACTCCCGCCATCCATCTGAAAGCCCACCTTGCGGTCCTCGGCCAATTTCCACAAGACCTCAGTCGTGAAGGGCTCGAGGGCCATTTCGAAGAGGTCGTCCGGCACGGCGCCGTGGACTGCTTCGACGAGTTCCCTCGTCGTCATGCTACCTTTTCCTCCTCCGCTGCGGCTGACGTCCGCCTTCCGCCGAACGAGCGCCAGGTAGATCTGTCGTTCCCGCATCTTCTTGTGGCGGATATACTGCCTGATCTTCTGCGGCAGGTTGTCGATCTTGACGCCGTGGGCAGGATATCCGATGGCGCAGTGCTGGTCTTCCATGTAGACGAGGCTCTTCACGTAGGCGCCCAGGTCCTCGGCGACGCTGTACCCGTGGCCAAGGACATTGTCGCCCGTGAACAGCGCGTTCTCTTCCTCGAGGATAAAGCACATGTGGTCTTCGGCGTGGCCGGGGGTGAACAGCGCGCGGAGGGTGGCGCCCTCGCATTGGAACACGTCGCCGTCCTCGATGGCCTGTTGGCCCCTGTCAGGTCGGTTTTTGTAGATCCGCGCTGCGAGCGCCGGATTGTACCGGACGAGATCGGGGACACCGCCAGTGTGGTCACCGTGCCAGTGCGTGAGGAGGACATGCGAGATGTCTAGGTCTCGTTCCTCCAGGAGTTTGATGAGGTTCTCGGCCCAGATGGGGATGCCCTAGAGATGGTCAATAGAACATTCTCCACGACAGTATCTTGCATATAAAAGGGGGACACCCTACTTGACCAGTATCGACCAGGATTCTAGACTTCCCCGTTCCGACCAGATAGGTATTCGTCCCTTGCAGCTGCATCGCTCCAGGGTTCCCGCCCATGATGCGGATCACGCGGTCTGATACATCCTCTACGTCAGCCAGGGAGGGCAGCTTGGCCTCCTGGGCAGCAAGATACTCCTTCCAGACACACTGGTTGAGGGGGATGGGGTCGAAGGCCATTCTTCAAGTCAGCGTTTTGAATGACTTGCCCAAACGCCGGGATGGATTGTTGAAGTGAGTGTCATACGATGTGGGTGTTTGCTACATATACACTTCCTAGTAAGATTCTGTCCAGCTACACTGGCCCGATAAGAATTATTCTGTGACTAGACGTAGTAATTGGATGCTTCAGTGGCCTGCTTACTCTATTAGGCTCCCGTCTGACTCGCAAGTCTCCGAGGGAGTGATTATCATCATCGCCTGGCTGCAACGAAATCAACACTAACTGAAGCGGGAGACTAACTATTCAATTAGCTCCATCCATCGGTGATATTCTTTAGGTCGGAATCCGACTGTTCGTTTCGTCTCGTCTCGTCTCGAATGATTTGATTCCAGTCGGAAATCAACTTAACGCCACTTATCCCGTGTTCTAGAATCGTCATGCCACGCGACGCCACGCCAACTAACTAGCAAGCATGTAGGAGTGGAGTCGAGTCTGAAGTCATTTAATAATTTAATCCAGTACATTACTTACAGTAATCCGACTTGTATCCCGATCGTATCGCCTCTGGACCCGGTTCGTTCGTTATTGTGCCAGAATCTGCTTGTAGATAGATAAGAGTTTCCGATCAATCAATCAATCAACCAGCTTTCAGCCTGACATGCGCTTGATTCCTAATGGTTCCTAACGATTAAACGAAGAGATACATGGGTTGATGTAAGCAAGCCCTGACGCGTCGCCAAGGGTGGCAAAGTCAGAGTCCTGCGAGTTACTTCTTCTGGCTGAGGCTGAGGCTGCCACGTTACATCGCCTGCACGCAACTGCCTGCAGGAAGCTTCTAAAAATGTCATACTATAGTAGACTGTTGTATGGATGTACTGTAGTTACAAGATTCAGTGCTGACGTGATACGACACGTGGGATCACGTAACCGTAAGCAATTTGAAGGCAAGGCAAGGCAGTTGTCTACCGAATACTGTAATGTAGTACAGTTTCCAAGAATCTCATATCATCGAGTTTTCGTTAGTGGAACTAGGATGATAAAGCATTTAGTTGAACGGGTGGCTACAAGATTGACGGGATCATTTTATCGATGACCGTGCACTGTGCATACATGTATGTATGTACTGTAAATATGTATGTGTGGCAAACATGAGTGGTAGATACCGAGATTAATCCCTGTCTATCAAAATGCTCTATTCTGTTCAGTATAGTCAAGTAGTCACATCAATCATCAAATTAATCCATCGTCAGCATCAAACATTAGCAGCAGCCTTAGGTGTTGTCGAGATGTTTCATTACTGAGGCAGCCATCTTCACTCCTCTCCTCTTCTAACACGACTCCTCCTCTTTGCTGTCATTTATCCCTCTCATCCACTAAATCTTCGTCACGATCCTCACACCAGCAATCCTCACCCTCGTAACCGCAAACAGCACCGTCCCAATCGCACACGCCACACCACCAAAGACAATCGCATTCCGGAACGAGCCGTGACTGAGGGCAATGAGCTGCCCGCCAATCGGCGAGCCCGTCAATGCCGCAAAAGCCGAAATCGAATACGCCGTGCCGGTCCGAATCCCGATTTCTGAGAGCGAAGGCGAGATCTTCGCGCAGAGGGCGGGTGTCAGACCGATTCCGGCACCGGAGCCGATGCCGAATAGCGCGGCGAAGATGATGTTTGCGGCGTTGCTGGTGGCGGGGAGCCAGAGGGCGAGAATGAGGATGGCTGTAAACCCGGTCATGACGATCATGACGTTGAAGTGGCCGAGTTTGTCGGCCAGGGCGTTGGGGACGGTTCGGCCGATGATACTGGTAGACAAGGTTAGCGAGAGAACATTATGTATGTACAGCTGGAGGCAGTACCTTGCTCCGTTCAGAATCGGGACGAGATAGTTGGCAAGACGCGTCGACATGCCGTGGGCGCGTGCCTCGACGACAATGAAGGTGAGAGGAATGAACATGCCCCCTGCTATCGTCAGCAACTATATATACCTGATTGGGTAGGGTTGTTACAATAGAAGAAGAAAATAGCCGCCGTCAACAGCGCAAAAGTCGGTTCACCAAGCGGCCGAACAAAGGCCATCAGGCTGAAGGGACGCTTCACCGGGGCCGTGCGAGCGCGCACCGTCAAATTGGCAAAGATGAGCAGCGCCAAAATCAGAAACGCGCAGGTACGCATGGCCCAGCCAAAGCCGACCTCCGGGATCAGATGGATGAGCATGACGGGGAAGATGACGCCGCCGAGGGAGGATCCTGCGACGACGAGGCCGAGGGCTGCGCCTCGTTTCTCCAGGAACCAAGTCGATACCTGAGCAAGCAGTGAGCAAGCTGCAAACATGTATGAGGTGGAGGGAACCTACACAGGTGAAGGAAGGGTAGAAGACCATGGACGAGCCAATAGCCGAGCAAACAGCCTGGGCCAGAAGGATCTGATAGTACTCCTTGGCCAGACTCGTCATCATCAGGCCAAAGACGTGCATGAACGTGCCGACGAGGAGCAGAGGGCGAGGGCCGTAGTCGTCAAAGACTTTCCCGACAAGCAACCCCATGAAGATCATGAAGAAAACTGTCCGTCCACATCAGTAAACTTTTTGTCATGATGATGATGGTCCTACTTTGTAAAGACGGAATCCACGCAATCTCCGACGCAGTATATTCCCTGAGCTGATTCGCCTGGTAATAATCCTGGAAGACACCCACGCAGTTGACCCAGCCGAACGAGACGAAGAGACAGGCGGACGAGCCTGCCACCGTCAGCCATGCCTTTGCACCACCCTCGGGGAAGACCTTTGGGTCGCTCCACGGGGGAGAAGCGGGTTCGACGATGTTGAGTTCAGATGGAGATTGCGATTCGAGATTCGTGGGCACGTTGAATGAGTCGTTCGAGAGGTGAACCGGTGAGGGACAAGGAATGCCCAGCTCGCTTGTTGACATTTCCTTTCTGTCTGTCATTGTCGTAGATGCAGAGTGAAGTAGTCTGTTGAGCCTCTATCGACACTGTTCTCGGATGGAAACAGAAGAAAAGACGAAGAGGAATTACTTTTGTTCATGAGGATGTAAAACAGCAAGAGACAAAGAGGCCTGTCGAGGATGTCTACCATTGCGGCGCAATCCTGCCCAACAACCCCGGGGTCCGAGATGTCCGATGTTGGGGCCGTCAGCCTATCATTCAGTGACTAGGGTTAGCAGTCCTCGGTGTCCGGGGAACTGACGATGCCGAGTTTCTATATACGGATTTATGGATAAGGACATACATGGATAGAAGGATGTATATAACTGTTGAAAATAGATGTAGAATCCGTTGATATCACCAGTCAGTTCCATTGTTGATCAGTTGTCCTTGAAACACTTCCTGCTATCGTGCTGATTTATACTTCATAATTACATTGACCATTCCCAAGCTTCTTCAGCAAGATGTCTATCCCAACCGAGACGACAGTGCTGGTGGTTGGCGGTGGCCCAGCTGGTTCCTACGCCGCCGCTGCCCTGGCCCGCGAGGGCATCGACACGGTGCTGCTGGAGGCCGATGTCTTTCCCAGGTCTGTCTCAACTACGCCAGGAATGAATATCACTGACAGACATAGATACCACATCGGCGAGAGCATGCTTCCTTCGATGCGCCACTTCCTCCGCTTCATTGACCTCGACGACAAGTTT
>NW_027192384.1:344935-345487 GCF_041956645.1 Rasamsonia byssochlamydoides | reverse complement strand
TTGATGCCTATGGATTCCGCATTAAGGTAAGTCGGAACACTATGGAAAAGAAAAAAAAACCAAAAAAAAAAAAAAGAAAGGAAGACCCTTCCTGACTAGTTTCTAGAAAGGCGCCATGTTCAAGCTGAACTCCAAGCCCGAGGTCTACACCGACTTCGTCGCCGCCGGCGGCCCCAATGGCTACGCCTGGAATGTCGTCCGCTCTGAAGCCGATGACCTCCTGTTCCGGCACGCCGGGGAGAGCGGTGCGAAGATCTTCGACGGCGTCAAAGTCACCGAGATCAAGTTCGAGCCTCTGCCTGAGGGCAGTGACCTCGCGGACCCCGACCTGCCAAACCCCGGACGCCCCGTCTCTGCGTCCTGGTCGCGCAAGGACGGCAGCACCGGCACGGTCAAGTTCGAATACATCGTCGATGCCAGTGGACGCGCGGGCATCGTGAGCACCAAGTACTTGAAGAACCGCCGGTACAACCAGGGGCTGAAGAACATTGCCAACTGGGCCTACTGGAAGAACACTACCCCGTATGGGATCGGCAAGCACTACTGCGGTGC